>NC_082736.1:36257852-36285808 GCF_030144855.1 Hypanus sabinus
AGGGAGAGGGGAAGGAGGGGAAGGAGGACAGCTGGAAGGTGATGGGTGAAGCCGGGTGGGTGGGAAAGGTAAAGGGCTGGAGAGGAAGGAATGTGATAGGAGAGGAGAAAGGGAAGGAGGAGGAGACCCAGGGAGAGGTGAGAAGCAACAGGTCAAAGTGGGGAACATAAGAAAAGGGGAGGGGGAGGGAGTTTTATTTTTTAAACTGGAAGAAATTGATGTGAACGCCATCAGTTTGGAGGCCACAAAGACAGATGTTGCTCCCTCACCCTGAGACTGGCCTCATCTTGGCATGTTGGGACGAGAATGGGAATGGGAATTTAGGCGGCTGGCCACCAGGAAGTTCTGATTTTGGCAGATGGAGAGGAGGTGCTCGACGACATGGTCCCGCCACGACGGGTCCCAGCGACGCGGAGGAGTCTGCACCGGGGGCATCGGAGACAACTGGCCGCGAAGCGTTGCCTCACATGCAAGGGCTGCTTGGGGGCATTTCTCTGGACGTTTGAACATACCTGGGATAAATAAATCTGAACTCGCAAGAAGCGAGACAGCGGCGCGGCGTGGCCTCGGACCAAGTGTTTCCCCTGTTCCCGATCCGACGGGGACGATTCCTGCCCCCCCCACAGCCCTCCCCTCTGCCTTCCCCACAGCGAGCCTACCTGGGGGTATAGCTGGGGGTGTAGCGTGACTGCTGCCGGGAGCTGCTGTACACGGAGAAGGTCCTCTTGCTCGAATCGCTGCTGTGCGCCTTCCTCACGCCTTCCTCGTACAGCAGTCCAACCTACGCGGAGTACGGGCAACACGGTTACAACGGGCCACAGCCGTTACAGAGTCACCCAGCACAGAGACAGGCCCGGTACCCCAAACACAGGGCACAGGTTCACAATAAAGGGACATCCATTTAGGATTCCGTGAGGAAAAGGTTAAATAGCTTTCCCCGCTTGGCATTTGCTCAAATGAAATGTTGTAAGACGGAATGGGGTTAGTCTGGAGTGGGATTGCTTTGAGAACCAGCCCATTGCAATATTTTGAGCATTGAGAGTACATGTCTACGGCCGTGATAATGGTGAAAGTCATGGTTGCCTGGGGAAGGTGACACCATTGTGCCAGAGCAGGTACCAAATGCATGGAACAGTACCGGTGTAAGCGGTTTTGAAGGGGTGTAAAAGGGGCGTCTTCCTGGAGCAAGGGGAGAGAGAGGCTGGGTCATGGCTGGTGGGTAGAAACATAGAGTCATAAAAAAAAGTACAGCACAGAAACAGGCCCTTCAGCCCATCAAGTCCATGCTGAGCCATTCAAACGGCCTACTCCCATCATCCTGCACCAGGACTATAGCCTTCCATACCTCTACTATCCACGTACCTTCCCAAACTTCTCTTAAACGTGGGAATCGAGCTCGCAAGCACCGTTTGTACCAGCAGCTCTTTCCACACTCTCACCACCCTCTGAGTGAAGAAGTTCCCCCTCACGTTCCCCTTAAACTTTTCACCTTTCACCCTTAACCTCTGGTTGTCGACCCACCCAACCTCAGTGGAAAAAGCCTGTTTGCATTTACCCCTCATAATTCTGTATACCTCTATCAAATCTCTCCTCAATCTTCTATGTTCCAAGGAATAAATTCCTAACTTATTGAGAGTAAGAGATTGGATGTTATGTTGGAGTTGTACAAGACGTTGATGAGGCCTCATTTGGAGTATTCTGGGCAGTTTCGGCCACCGACCTACGGGAGAGATGTAAATAAGGTTGAAAGAGCGCAGAGAAAATTTACAACAAGGATGTTGCCGGGTCTGGAGGACCCGAGTTAAATGGAAAGATTGGATAGGTTAAGAATCTACACTTGAGAACATGGAAGATTGAGAGCTTTGATAGAGGTATATAAAATTATGAGGGGTATACTATAGATGGGGTAAATGCAATCAGGCTTTTTCCACTGAGGTTGGGTGGGACTACAACTAGGGATATGGAGGGCTATGCAGGTCGATGGGAGTAGGCAATTTAAATGGTTTTCGGCACGGACTAAAAGGGCCAAAAGGCCTAATTCTGTTCTGCTCTTTAACACTATTCAACCTTTCCTGATAACTCGGGTCCTCCAGACCAAGCAACATACTTGTAAATTTTCTCTGCGCTCTTTCAACCTTATTTACATCTTTCCCACAGGTAGGTGATCAAAACCACACACAATACTCAAAGTAGACCTCACCAATGTCTTATACAACGTCAACATAACATCCCATCTCCTGAACAAATACATTAATTTATGAAGGCTACTGCGCCAAAAGCTTTCTTTACGAGACCATCTATCTGTGACACTACTTTCAAGGAATTATGGACCCGTACTCCTAGATCCCTCTGTTCTACCCACTCCTCAGTGCCGGACGGTTCACCGTGTAAGACCCACCCTGGCTGGTCCTGCTGAAGTGCAATACCTCACACTGGTCTGCATTAAATTCCATCTGCCATTTTTCAGCCCATTTTTCCAGATCCCACTGCAAGCCGCGAAAGTCTTCTTCAATGTCCGATACACTCCCAATCTTACTGTCTTCCGCAAATTTGCGGAAATCCAGTTAAACACATTATCATCCAGACCGTCGATATAGATCACAAACAACAACGGGCCCAGCACTGATCCCTGTGGCACTCCACTTGTCACAGGCGTCCAGTCAGAGAGACAACTCTCTACTACCACTCTCTGGCTTCTCCCACAGAGCCAGTGTCTGATCCAATTTACTACCTCACCCTGAATGCCGAGCGACTGAACCTTCTTGACCAGCCTCCCATGTGAGACCTTGTCAAATGCCTTACTAAAGTAGACAACATCCACTGCCTTGTGCTCATCAACTTTCCTGGTAACTTCCTTGAAAAACTCTGAGATTGGTCAGACATGACTTGTCATGCATGAAGCCTTGCTGACTATTCCTAATCAGTCCACATCCAGCCAAACATTCATATATCCAGTCCCTTAGAATACCTTTTAATAACTTTCCCGCTACTGATGTCAGACTCGCCAGCCTACAATTTCCTGGTTTACTTTTAGAGCCCTTCTTAAACAGCAGAAAAACTTTGGCAATCTTCCAATCCTCTGCTACCTCTCCTGTGGCAAAGGATGATTTAAATATCTCTGCCAGGGCTCCGGCAATTTCTGTGCCTGCTTCCCGCAACGTCCAACAAACACTTTGTTAAGCCCTGAGGATTTATCCACCTTAATTTGCTTAAGACAGCGAACACCTCTGCCTCTGTGATCTGTATAGGTGCATGAAGTCAATGTTGCGTTGCCTCACCTCCACAGACTGTGTCTAACTCTTGAGTACAGACAGATGCAAACTATTCATTTAAGGTCTCCCCCACCCGTTTTAGCTCCACACATAGATTACCATTCTGGTTTTCCAGAGGACCAATTTTGTCCCTTACAATCCTTTTGCTCTTAACATATCTGAAGTATACCTCGGGATTCTCTTTCCCCTTGTCTGCTGGGCAATCTCACACCCTCTTAGCCGTCCTGATTTCTTATACTCCATAAACACCTCATCTGTCCCTAGCCGGCTATGCACCTCCTTTTTTTTTTCCTTAACGGGGCCTCAACCTCTCTTGAAAACCGAGGTTCCTTGCACTTGTTATCTTTACCTCTTATTCTGACAAGCACTTTGTACCCTCAAAATTGCACTTTTGAAGGCCTCCCATTTCCCTTTGGCAGGAAACAGCCCGCCCCAATCCACACCTGCCAGATCCTTTCTGGTACCATCAAAATTGGCCCTTCTCCAATTTAGAATCTCAACCCGCAGACCAGACCAATCTTTTTGCACATTTACTTTGAAACCAATGGCATTATGACCATTGGATGCAAAGTGTTTCCCTGCACAAATTTCTGTCACCTGTCCCGTCTCATTGCCTCGTAGCAGATTCAGTATCAAACACTCTCTCAGTGGGGCTTCTCTGAACTGATGAAGGGAACGTTCCCCAACACATTTGACAAACTCTACCCCATCTCGTCCTTTAACAGTCTGGGAGACAGAGTCAACATGTGGAAAGCTGCTATAACAACCAGACGTTTCTTGCAACAGTCTGCGATCTCTTTACAAATCTGGTCCCCTGAATCCCACAGGGTGCTGGGTGGTCTGTAACATAGCCCCATTAACGTGGTCTTACCTTTCTTATTTCTATGCCTCACTAGACAAGCTCTTCAGTCTGTTCCGAACACTGCCATGACGTTTTCCCCTGACGAGGAACGCCACCCCTCCTCCCTTAATCCCTCCCACTTTGTCACGTCTAAAGACATGGAAACCCCAGAATACCAAGCTGCCAGTCCTGCCCCTCCTGCAGGTGCTGCTCCATGCCCTGAGCTCACCTGCCTTTCCTGCATTGAAATACACGCAGCTCAGGTCACCGGTCACATCCTTTGATTCCTGACTTTGAGGTCTTAACAACATCTGCCTCCACAACCTCTCCACTAACTGTCCCGATGCTCTGGTTTGTCTTCCCGCAACTCTAGCTTAAACCCCACACCGGCAAACCGTCCCACTAGGATATTAGTCCCCTCCAGTTCAGGTGTAATCCATCCCTTCCCTGGAAGAGAGCCCAATGATCCAAAAATCTGATGCCCTCCCTCCTGCAGCAACTCCTTAGCCACATATTAAACTGTATAATCTTCCTACATCTGGCCTCACTACCACATTGCACGGGTAGCAATCCTGAGATCACAACCCTGGAGGTTCTGCCCCTTAACTTCGCACTTCGCTCCCTTTGCAGAACCTTTACAAAACTGTTCCAGTTCATCAATATCTCTGGAATACCTTGAATTAACAGTCCTCTTCAGGTCCTGCCACAGCATCCTAATTGGGTTAAGGTCTGTTGTTGATTTAATCTTGTGGTCAGGTCTTTGTCTTGTTGCATCATCCAACTTCTATGAAGCTTCAGGTGACGGACCACTACTCCAAAATTCTCCTGTAAAATGTCTTGTTACAATTTTGAATTCATCGTTCCCTCAATGATTGCGAGTTGTCCAGGCCCTGAGGCAGCAAAGCAACCCCACGCCACCATGCTCCTCCCACCTCGCTTCACAGTGGGGATGAGGTTTTGGTGTTGGTGTGCACGGCCCTTTTTCCTCTGTCTCATCTGACCACAGAACACTGTCCCAAAAGTGTTGCAGAACATCCAGGTGGCCTTTTGCAAACTTGAGATGTGTGGCAATACTTTTTTTTTTGGAGAGCAGTGGTTTCCTCCATGGTGTCCTTCCATGAACTCCATTCTTGTTCAGTGGTTTTCTTACAGTGGACACGTGAACAGAGACTTTAGCAAGTTTGAGAGATTTCTGCAGGTCTTTTCCCCATATGCTTGGCTTCTTCTTCACCTCCTTCAGCACTGCACGTTGTGCTCTTGGTGTGAACTTTCCAGGATGCTCATTCCCAGGGAGAGTAGCAACAGTACTGAACTTCCTCCATTTGCAGACAATTTCCCTAATGTGCACCTGATGAACACTCAGGTCTTTAGAAATGCTTTGGTAACCTCTTCCAGCTTCATGCACCTCGACAATTCTTCTTCTGAGGTCCTCCGAAAGTTGTTTTGATCGAGACATGGTGCATGTCAACAGATCTTTGGTGAGACGAGCAGGCTCTGTCAGTAACCCGACTTTGTGTCTTTTTACAGGGCAGGGCACCTCTACAACCCCACACCTCCAATCTCATTGATTGGAACACCCGACTCCAAATAGCTTTTGCAGAAAGCATTACCCCTGAAGGTCACATACTTTTCTTGAGTCCAGACTGTGAATGTTCAAATGGTGTACTCAGTATCTATGAGATTTGCCTGTTATGACTTTAGACAGATTGTATGTGTCTTATTGTGATTTAGGGAAAGACCAGACCACATTTTATGAGTCATTAATGCAGACAACCAAGTTGTTGCAAAGGGCTCACAACTTTCTCTTGCAACTGTAACATTCGGGAATCTCATTCTTCTCCAAAGAACCTCCTTTCTTGTTCCCTTAACTAATGATTCCACTACCGCCACAGCTCGCTTCCCTTCTGAACGAGAGTCGGACTCAGTGCCAGGGAGCTGACTGCTGGTAGGTCATTCTCCACAACAGTATCCTGATGAAGGGTCTCGGCCCGGGTGCTGCCTGGCCTGCTGAGTTCTTCCAGCATTGTGTACATATTCAGTATCCAAAGTATCCTGTTGTTGAGGGGGGTGGCCACAGGGGTACTCTGCACTGGCTCTTTACTCTTTGGGTGTAACTCCCTCTGCATATGTCCTATCTATCGCGCCCCCCCCTCCCCAGCCTCCCGAATGATCCGGAGTTCATCCAGTTCCAGCTCCAACTCCTTAACGAGGAACGCTGGATTCTGCAGCCAGATGCACTTCTTGCGGGGACACTGGAGGTCCACGTGCCTTCATCCCGTGAGAGAAGCATTCCACTATCCTGTCTGCCATCTCTGCCGTCCGAACAGAGCTAGCGTAAAGGGGGAAGGCAAAAACTCTACCTCGAGTCAGATGTGCTGGCATTGGAGTTCGTACAGAGGCACACGTGGATGAAAGGGTTAATGTACCAGGAGCGTTTGATGGCTCTGTGCCCGTACTCACCAGAGTCTCATCCAACACGTGGAACAACAATGCATCTTCCGCTGGCTGGGTGAGGTTCAAGGGAACGGTGGATATACATGCATCCGGAACTGTGTTGGCCAGATGGCATCGGAGCAGAATTAGGCCATTCGGCCCATCGACTCAGCTCTGACATTCCATCACGCCCCATTTATCCCTCTCTTCCCCATTCTCCTGCCTTCTCCCTGCAACCTTTGACACCCTGACTAATCAAGAATCTATCAACCTCCCAATGACATGATCTCCACAGCCGTCTGTGGCCATGAATTCCACAGATTCACTACTCTATGGCTAAAGAAATTCCTTCTCATCTCTGTTCTAAATGGATGTCCCTCTGAGGCTGTGTACCCTGGTCCTAGACTTCCCACTATAGGAAACATCCTCTCCACATCCACTCTATCTGTGTCCTCTGGTCCCAGACTCCCCCACTATAGGAAACATCCTCTCCACATCCACTCTATCTGTGCCCTCTGGTCCTGGACTCCCCCACTATAGGAAACATCCTCTCCACATCCACTCTATCTGTGCCCTCTGGTCCCAGACTCCCCCACTATAGGAAACGTCCTCTCCACATCCACTCTATCTGTGTCCTCTGGTCCTAGACTCCCCCACTACAGGAAACATCCTCTCCACATCCACTCTATCTGTGTCCTCTCGTCCACATTGTCAAGGCCTTTCAATATTCGGTAGGTTTCAATGAGATCCCCCCCCTCACCCCCATTCTTCAAAACTCCAGTGTTTAGGCCCAGTGCTCCTCAGTTCCTGCACAGATCACACTTTTCTCCAGGAGTCACTGTCAGGAAGTCGGGGAAGGTACAGTCGTCATCATTGGGGGTTCAGCTGAAGAGAGGGTGAGCAGATTCAAGCTCCTGCGTGTCAGCAACTCTGAAGATCTACCCGGAGCCCAACATGTCGATGGAATTATCAAGAAGGCACCATCCTTTGTCAATTAAAGTAAAGTAAAATTGGATAGGTATATGCACAGGAAAGGAATGGAGGGTTATGGGTTGAGGGCAGGTCGGTGGGACTAGGTGAGAGTAAGCATTCGGCACGGACTAGAAGGGCCTGTTTCCGTGTTGTAATAGTTATATGATTCGGTACAGGGTACACGGCACAGGTTCAGGAAACAACTGCTCAGTCAGCTCCATCATGGGCACCAGCCTCCCCAGTATCGAAAACATCTTCAAAAGGCGGTGCCTCAGAAATCCGGCGTCCAACACCCAGAACCTGCTCTCCTCTCACTGCTGCCATCAGGGAGGGGGTTTGGGTTAGGGACCCCCATCACCCAGAACCTGCCCTCCTCTCACTGCTACCATCAGGGAGGGGGTTAGGGTTAGGGACCCCCATCACCCAGAACCAGCCCTCCTCTCACTGCTGCCATCAGGGAGGGGGTTAGGGTTAGGGACCCCCATCACCCAGAACCTGCCCTCCTCTCACTGCTGCCATCAGGGAGGGGGTTAGGGTTAGGGACCCCCATCACCCAGAACCTGCCCTCCTCTCACTGCTGCCATCAGGGAGGGGGTTAGGGTTAGGGACCCCCATCACCCAGAACCTGCCCTCCTCTCACTGCTGCCATCAGGGAGGGGGTTAGGGTTAGGGACCCCCATCACCCAGAACCTGCCCTCCTCTCACTGCGACCATCAGGGAGGGGGTTAGGGTTAGGGACCCCCATCACCCAGAACCTGCCCTCCTCTCACTGCTGCCATCAGGGAGGGGGTTAGGTTAGGGACCCCCATCACCCAGAACCTGCCCTCCTCTCACTGCGACCATCAGGGAGGGGGTTAGGGTTAGGGACCCCCATCACCCTGCACCTGCCCTCCTCTCACTGCTACCATCAGGGAGGGGGTTAGGGTTAGGGACCCCCATCACCCAGAACCTGCCCTCCTCTCACTGCGACCGTCAGGGAGGGGGTTAGGGTTAGGGACCCCCATCACCCAGAACCTGCCCTCCTCTCACTGCTGCCATCAGGGAGGGCGTTAGGGTTAGGGACCCCCATCACCCAGAAACTGCCCTCCTCTCACTGCGACCATCAGGGAGGGGGTTAGGGTTAGGGACCCCCATCACCCAGAACCTGCCCTCCTCTCACTGCGACCATCAGGGAGGGGGTTAGGGTTAGGGACCCCCATCACCCAGAACCTGCCCTCCTCTCACTGCGACCATCAGGGAGGAGGTACAGGAGCCTGAAGACACACACTCAGCGATTCAGGAACAGCTTCTTCCCCTCTGCCATCAGGGAGGAGGTACAGGAGCCTGAAGACACACACTCAGTGATTCAGGAACAGCTTCTTCCCCTCTGCCATCAGGGAGGAGGTACAGGAGCCTGAAGACACACACTCAGTGATTCAGGAACAGCTTCTTCCCCTCTGCCATCAGGGAGGAGGTACAGGAGCCTGAAGACACACACTCAGCGATTCAGGAACAGCTTCTTCCCCTCTGCCATCAGGGAGGAGGTACAGGAGCCTGAAGACACACACTGAATGATTCAGGGACAGCTTCTTCCCCTCTGCTGTCAGATTTCTGAACGGTCTATGAACGCTATAATCACTATTTGCTCTCCAGTTATTTTTTAAAATATACAGTATTTTATGTATTGCATTTTACTGCTGCCAAAAAACAAATTTCACGACAGGTCAGTGACAATTAACCTGATTCTGATACCACAACCCGGTCAGCCTCTCTCCTATCGCTGTTTGGTTCCCATGGTGACCGCGTCCTCACCTGCACGTCGATGGAGGTGATGTCCTCCACCACCCTCTTCATCACGGCCCGCACGTTGCGCGGTTCGATGGTGTTGATCCAGTCACGCGTCTCCACGCTCTTGCGCAGCATCTGCGAGACGTTCAGTCCCTGCACCTTCACGTAGTGGTTCAGGAGCCGCTGGGCTGACTCACGGGCGTCCGCGCACAGCACCGTCACCGGCGTCACGAGCGAATGGTCCTGCAAGGTGCGGAGAAGAGAGTCAGACAGAGAGTGAGGCTCCGTCCACACCGTCCCAACACTCACACACACTCCACACCTACCCAACACTCACCCTTCCTCCACACCGTCCCATCACACACTCCCTGCACACCGTCCCATCACTCACACACACTCCACACCGTCCCAACACTCACCCTTCCTCCACACCGTCCCATCACACACACACACTCCACACCGTCCCATCACACACTCCCTACACACCGTCCCAACACTCACACACACTCCACACCTACCCAACACTCACCCTTCCTGCACACCGTCCCATCACACACTCCCTGCACACCGTCCCATCACTCACACACACTCCACACCTTCCCAACACTCACACACACTCCACACCGTCCCAACACTCACACACACTCCACACCGTCCCAACACTCACACACACTCCACACCGTCCCAACACTCACACACACTCCACACCGTCCCAACACTCACACACACTCCACACCGTCCCAACACTCACACACACTCCACACCGTCCCAACACTCACACACACTCCACACCGTCCCAACACTCACACACACTCCACACCGTCCCAACACTCACACACACTCCACACCGTCCCAACACTCACACACACTCCACACCGTCCCAACACTCACACACAATCCACACCTTCCCAACACTCACACACACTCCACACCGTCCCAACACTCACACACACTCCACACCGTCCCAACACTCACACACACTCCACACCGTCCCAACACTCACACACACTCCACACCGTCCCAACACTCACACACACTCCACACCGTCCCAACACTCACACACACTCCACACCGTCCCAACACTCACACACACTCCACACCGTCCCAACACTCACACACACTCCACACCGTCCCAACACTCACACACACTCCACACCGTCCCAACACTCACACACACTCCACACCGTCCCAACACTCACACACACTCCACACCTTCCCAACACTCACCCTTCCTCCACACCGTCCCATCACACACTCCCTGCACACCGTCCCAACACTCACACACACTCCACACCGTCCCAACACTCACACACACTCCACACCGTCCCAACACTCACACACACTCCACACCGTCCCAACACTCACACACACTCCACACCGTCCCAACACTCACACACACTCCACACCGTCCCAACACTCACACACACTCCACACCGTCCCAACACTCACACACACTCCACACCGTCCCAACACTCACACACACTCCACACCGTCCCAACACTCACACACACTCCACACCGTCCCATCACACACTCCCTCCACACTGTCCCATCACACACTCCCTGCACACCGTCCCATCACACACTCCCTGCACACCGTCCCAACACTCACACACACTCCACACCGTCCCATCACACACTCCCTGCACACCGTCCCAACACTCACACACACTCCACACCGTCCCATCACACACTCCCTGCACACCGTCCCATCACACACTCCCTGCACACCGTCCCAACACTCACACACACTCCACACCGTCCCAACACTCACACACACTCCACACCTTCCCAACACTCACACACACTCCACACCTTCCCAACACTCACACACACTCCACACCTTCCCAACACTCACCCTTCCTCCACACCGTCCCATCACACACTCCCTACACACCGTCCCATCACTCACACACACTCCACACCTTCCCATCACTCACACACACTCCACACCGTCCCAACACTCACACACACTCCACACCTTCCCAACACTCACACACACTCCACACCTTCCCAACACTCACCCTTCCTCCACACCGTCCCAACACACACTCCCTGCACACCGTCCCAACACTCACACACACTCCACACCGTCCCATCACACACTCCCTCCACACCGTCCCAACACTCACACACACTCCACACCTTCCCAACACTCACACTCCCTCCACACCTTCCCAACACTCACCCTTCCTCCACACCGTCCCATCACACACTCCCTACACACCGTCCCATCACTCACACACACTCCACACCTTCCCATCACTCACACACACTCCACACCGTCCCAACACTCACACACACTCCACACCTTCCCAACACTCACACACACTCCACACCTTCCCAACACTCACCCTTCCTCCACACCGTCCCAACACACACTCCCTGCACACCGTCCCAACACTCACACACACTCCACACCGTCCCAACACTCACACACACTCCACACCGTCCCAACACTCACACACACTCCACACCGTCCCAACACTCACACACACTCCACACCGTCCCAACACTCACACACACTCCACACCGTCCCAACACTCACACACACTCCACACCTTCCCAACACTCACACTCCCTCCACACCGTCCCATCACACACTCCCTACACACCGTCCCATCACTCACACACACTCCACACCGTCCCAACACTCACACACACTCCACACCGTCCCATCACACACTCCCTCCACACCGTCCCATCACACACTCCCTGCACACCGTCCCATCACACACTCCCTGCACACCGTCCGATCACTCACACACACTCCACACCGTCCCATCACTCACACACACTCCACACCGTCCCATCACACACTCCCTCCACACCGTCCCAACACTCACACACACTCCACACCTTCCCAACACTCACACTCCCTCCACACCTTCCCAACACTCACCCTTCCTCCACACCGTCCCATCACACACTCCCTCCACACCGTCCCAACTCTCACACACACTCCACACCTTCCCAACACTCACACACACTCCACACCTTCCCAACACTCACACACACTCCACACCTTCCCAACACTCACCCTTCCTCCACACCGTCCCAACACACACTCCCTGCACACCGTCCCAACACTCACACACTCCACACCTTCCCAACACTCACACTCCCTCCACACCGTCCCATCACACACTCCCTACACACCGTCCCAACACTCACACACACTCCACACCTTCCCATCACACACTCCCTGCACACCGTCCCATCACACACTCCCTGCACACCGTCCCAACACTCACACACACTCCACACCTACCCAACACTCACCCTTCCTCCACACCGTCCCAACACTCACACACACTCCACACCTTCCCAACACTCACACACACTCCACACCGTCCCAACACTCACACACACTCCACACCGTCCCAACACTCACACACACTCCACACCGTCCCAACACTCACACACACTCCACACCGTCCCAACACTCACACACACTCCACACCGTCCCAACACTCACACACACTCCACACCGTCCCATCACTCACACACACTCCACACCTTCCCAACACTCACACACACTCCACACCGTCCCATCACTCACACACACTCCACACCGTCCCATCACTCACACACACTCCACACCTTCCCAACACTCACACACACTCCACACCGTCCCATCACTCACACACACTCCACACCTTCCCAACACTCACACACACTCCACACCGTCCCAACACTCACACACACTCCACACCGTCCCAACACTCACACACACTCCACACCGTCCCAACACTCACACACACTCCACACCGTCCCAACACTCACACACACTCCACACCGTCCCAACACTCACACACACTCCACACCGTCCCAACACTCACACACACTCCACACCTTCCCAACACTCACCCTTCCTCCACACCGTCCCATCACACACTCCCTGCACACCGTCCCAACACTCACCCTTCCTCCACACCGTCCCATCACACACTCCCTGCACACCGTCCCAACACTCACCCTTCCTCCACACCGTCCCATCACACACTCCCTCACTCCGTCCCAACACTCACACTCCCTCCACACCGTCCCATCACACACTCCCTACACACCGTCCCAACACTCACACACACTCCACACCTTCCCATCACACACTCCCTGCACACCGTCCCAACACTCACACACACTCCACACCGTCCCATCACACACTCCCTACACACCGTCCCAACACTCACACACACTCCACACCTTCCCAACACTCACCCTTCCTCCACACCGTCCCATCACACACTCCCTACACACCGTCCCAACACTCACACACACTCCACACCTTCCCAACACTCACCCTTCCTCCACACCGTCCCATCACACACTCCCTGCACACCGTCCCATCACTCACACACACTCCACACCGTCCCAACACTCACCCTTCCTCCACACCGTCCCAACACTCACACACACTCCACACCGTCCCAACACTCACACACACTCCACACCTTCCCAACACTCACATACACTCCACACCGTCCCAACACTCACACACACTCCACACCGTCCCATCACACACACACACTCCACACCGTCCCATCACACACTCCCTACACACCGTCCCAACACTCACATACACTCCACACCTTCCCAACTCTCACCCTTCCTCCACACCGTCCCAACACTCACACACACTCCACACCTTCCCAACACTCACACACACTCCACACCGTCCCATCACACACTCCCAGGGTCAGACACAGAGTGAATCTCCCTCCACACCGTCCCATCACACACTCCCGGGGTCAGACACAGAGTGAATCTCCCTCCACACCGTCCCATCACACACTCCCGGGGTCAGACACACAGTGAAGCTCCCTCCACACTGTCCCATCACACACTCCCGAGGTCAGACAGAGAGTGAAGCTCTCTCCACACTGTCCCATCACACACTCCCGGGGTCAGACACAGAGTGAATCTCCCTCCACACCGTCCCATCACACACTCCCGGGGTCAGACACACAGTGAAGCTCCCTCCACACTGTCCCATCACACACTCCCGAGGTCAGACAGAGAGTGAAACTCCCTCCACACCGTCCCATCACACACTCCCGGGGTCAGACACAGAGTGAAGCTCCCTCCACTCCGTCCCATCACACACACACGGGGTCAGACACAGAGTGAAGCTCCCTCTATACACTCCCGGGGGTCAGACACAGAGTGAAGCTCCTTCCACACCGTCCTATCACACACTCCCGGGGTCAGACACAGAATGAAGCTCCCTCCACACCGTCCCATCACACACTCCAGGGGTCAGACACAGAGTGAAGCTCCCTCCACACCGTCCCATCACACACTCCAGGGGTCAGACACAGAGTGAATCTCCCTCCACACAGTCCCGTCACACACTCCCGGGGTCAGACATAGAGTGAATCTCCCTCCACTCCGTCCCATCACACACTCACGGGGTCAGACACAGAGTGAAGCTCCCTCTATACACTCCCGGGGTCAGACAGAGTGAAGCTCCTTCCACACCGTCCCATCACACACTCCCGGGGTCAGACACAGAGTGAAGCTCCTTCCACACCGTCCCATCACACACTCCCGGGGTCAGACACAGAGTGGAGCTGTTCTGATTGCGCTGGGAGAAATCGGGGAAAAACTACTTTATGAAGGTCTTGAATTGCTTGGAAATTGGTTGCAACGTCCCTTGAACATCTAAGTGAGCGGCTGGTTTAGAGTGGAAGCTTCGTTTGGAGTTTTTCTGCCAGTTTGGACGGGGTTCGTTGACGGCTTCGAACTGCGTAACACCCTGCTGTGGCGGCTGGCAGCTCGCCGGGAAGCAGTTTCGCTCCCAAAACCGGAGGCAAACGACGTTGCTTGGCCCCACTGACATCGGGGCAACCTCCTTCCATCTCTATCGTCAGGATTCTCGTTCGGTGTTGGAGCCGAACCGTCGTTTGAGACGTCTCGACCTCTCACAGCCTGGAGTTTCTGCGGGACTAACGGAGCCTTTCCTGGCGTTGGAATTTCTGGCACGGAGCCAGCAAGGTACTGTCGAGTACAAACTTTTCCCGCCAGTTACTCAACTCACACCGAGACTTTACAACCAGCACCACCGTATCATTCTCGATTCAGACACATAAGTAACATGCGGACCAGTCTGCAGGGAGTCGCAGGCCTTCGGGGAGTTATGCAAAGGCGGCTGCCTCTCTGCCCTCGGACAACGCCCTGTTTCGGACGGTGAAAGTTGAACGCGGGGTGCAATGTATTTTGCGAACTGGAACTACGCTGGAAAAGTGCGCGGAGGCCATGGAGGACTTGTTGGGGAGAGATGGTGTTTTGGCCGCTGAGAAGGAGTTCAGGAAGGCGGTGTTTTACCTGAGGAATGATGAGTTGGTGCATCGGGCCCTCAGTAGAGGGATCACGGTGGAGAACATCTTTTTACAGATGGAGCTCGTGACAGCTCCCACACAGCACATCGTCCTCGGTCAAGTACAGCCTTTCATCCCCAACGAGGACCTGCTTCCCGCACTGGCCCGCTTGGGGCAAGTACGGTCAGAGATAACTGCCATCAGGCACAAATTCAGGAAGCGCACCCTCCGGACCGTAATCTCTTTCCGGCGACAGGTATTCATGAAACTGGAAAGGGAGGATGAAGTTGAGGGCCGGTTTACTGTCCGGCACGAGGGGGTAGATTATCAGGTGTATTGGAGCTCTGAGCGCCCACAGTGCCATGCGTGCGGGGAGGTGGGACTGTCCTAGCACCCGAAAACCCAGGGAGTCCACTTCAGGAACTTGTGCCCCAGCTACCTCTGCCCCTGATCCCATCCCTGCTCCTACACCTGTGCCGACCCCTGCTCCTGCCCCTGACCCTGTCTCTAACCCTGCCCCTATTCGTACGTCTGCTCCTACCCCTGTGGTTCAGGCGGGTGATCCTGGGGCTACGTGTGGGGAGGTTCAGGCAAGGGACGGGGTGGAGTCCGGGCGGGGCAAGAAAGTGAGGAAGAAGTCGAAACACGTGAAGAAGTCGGCCCCCGAGACCACAGAGCTCACGCCCATTTGCCCTGAGGTGGAAAGGGAGGCTCAGGGAAGAGCACGGTTGGACGGGGCGATAGGAGCGGAGAGTACCGCTCTGTTGGTGCATTCCGCACCTGTGTGCTCCTCCGGCTTGAAGAGGAGATGGGATTGTTCCCCCAATAGGGCAGAGAATGCAGATGAGGGGGAGTCCCAGAAAGGGGTGGGGATCCGGGTGGGAGTTGTGTCTAACCCTGAATCCCCAGATGTAGACACCAGTCCTGGGGTGGGTGGTGTGGATGTGCATGAAGCTAGTGCTGGGCCTGTTTGCACAACCAAAACAGACCTGGAGCCCTCCACCCGGGACTTAGCAGTCAGCGCCTCCCTGGAGGCAAATGTATTAAGTAGTACAGGTGGAGAGGAGACCAGGCTCTCTCACTGTCAGCATCAGGCTGCCAGTGAATCCATTGGGCCAGAGCTGCTGGGATCCCCTTCATGCCTGTCTCCTGGGGAGGGTGATGTAACCTGCATGCCGACCCTATCAACTATTGGCCTGCAGGGAGTCCCTTGGGATTTTCCCTCCATCGTCACAACTGTGGGTAAGACTGCTGTGAGGTGGAGCGGGAAGGTATAGGGGAGGTACCCGCTGTGCAGTGTAGGTTACAGGGGCAGCCACCTTATACACCACATGAGGAGGACGGTGGGGGAATCTGTCTGCAGTGAGGGATTGGAGGGGGATTCATTTGACAGCGAGACAATGGACATCCTCACCCCTCCAGAGAAGTCCCCATTGATACCTGTGGAGAAGATCAGAGAGTTTATTCACTCCTCTGTTGGTGCAAAGCATCGGCCTAAACTAGCCTCGCTTCGCTGGCCTAGCATGCCGAGGCTGGTGAAGTCCCTGAGGGTCATCCTCAGACGGAAGGGGAAGGGGAAGAGGAATGCTGTGTCAGGGAATGACAGGCGGCAGCTGAAATCCTTCCTGGATGACCTGGTGCGGGACATCAGGATGAAAAGCAGCCTCGCTCCTTCGGGAGATGGTGGGTCACAGGGTAGCGATGGTAGCAGTCGGGCCCGGAAAGCAAAGGATATTCTCAGTTTTCTTCGGGAGAGAGCGGCTGAGGGCGCCATCGCTCTCAGTGGGAAGGGGACTGGTGCTGAGGCCTAGTGTGCTCCCGACATGAAGCTTACCATAGCTAGACTCAATGTAAACGGTAGCAGGGGCTCTCTCCGCAGGTATAACAATCTCTCAGTCCTCAGGGACGGGAGATACGCGGTGAGTTTCCTGCAGGAAACCCATACCACCCCAGGAGACGAGTCCGCTTGGCTCCTGGAGTGGCAGGGCGGGGTCTACATGAGTCACCTTAGCTCCAACTCTAGTGGGGTGGCGATCCTGTTGGCCCCAACCTTCCGGCCAGAAATCGTAGGAGTCCAGGATGTTGTGCCCGGCCGTCTGCTCCAACTGGCTGTGCGCCTGGATGGTGTACCGTTACATTTTATCAACGTGTCCGCTCCGAGGCGCGGGGTGATGCAGACGCGCCTATTCTGTCAGCTGTCCACCTTGCTGAGTTCCATCGACCCGGGGGACTGCGTCATCCTGGGGGAGACTTCAACTGTACCCTCGAGGTGGAGGACCGCTCGGGCCTCCAACGCGACCCAGCATCGGCGAAAAAGTTAAAGGAGCTAGTCGGCTCCTTTGACTTGGTGGACAGCTGGCAGAATCTTCACCCCGACTCTAGCGCCTTCTCCAGAAGATCTAGAGAGGGGGGTTCCTGGATAGACCGCCTATATATCTCTCGGGCTTATGTCTCCCGCGTGTCGGCGTCCTCCATGTGGCCGGTGTCGTGCTCGGATCATCACCTTGTGTGGATGGAATTTACTCCTCTGCACCCTCGGGTGGGATCCGGGTATTGGCACTTTAACAACCGGCTGCTGGAGGACAGCCGATTCCGGGATTCATTCCGAGCGTTCTGGGCCACCTGGAGAGGGAGACGGAGAGAGTTTGGCTCCCTACGGCTGTGGTGGGATGTGGGCAAGGCCCACACCCGGTTTTTATGTCGGGAGTACACGAGGGGGTCGACAAAGAGGCGGGGCTCTGAGATTGAGCGGCTTGAGAGAGCGTTGCTTGACCTAGAGTCCCGTCTTGGTCCGACCGGTGGAGACCATCAAACGTGGCAGGAACACCAGAAGAAGGACGCACTCAGGAATCTGCAGCTTCAGCAGTCCCGTGGTGCGTATGTGAGGTCGCGGATCCAAATGCTGCAAGATTTGGACCGCGGCTCACTCTTCTTCTACTCATTGGAGAAGTGGCGGGGAGTTCAAAAGCAGCTGGTGGAGCTACCAGCTGCTGATGGCTCCTCCATCACGAATCCTGACGGAATTATCGAAGAAGTCCGCACTTTCTATCGGTCCTTATTCTCACCGGATCCGTCAAATGCGGGGGCGTGCAGTGAGGTCTGGGAAGATTTGCCAAAGGTCAGCCCTGATGACGCAGCGCATCTGGACGCCTCCCTGACTGGGGAGGAGCTGTCTGCTGCCCTTCGGCAACTCCGGAGGGGTAAATCCCCTGGCTTAGATGGTCTGAGTGTGGAGTTTTATCAGGCTTTTTGGGATGTCCTGGGGGTCGATTACAGCCTTGTTCTAGGGGAGAGCCTAGTCACTCTCATGGCGGAGAGCTGTCGTGGTCCTGCTGCCCAAGAAGGGAGACCTTCGCCTGCTAAAGAACTGGCGCCCGGTCTCCCTCTTGTGCGCGGACTACAAGATCTTCGCCCGGGCAATGGCCAACCGTCTTGGTTCAGTACTGAGACAGGTGATTCATCCTGACCAATCTTACACAGTCCCGGGTCGCTCCATCCAGGACAATGTCCACCTAGTACGGGACCTGATCCACCTGCACCAGGAGACTGGGTCCCTGGCAGCGTTTCTTTCTCTTGACCAGGAGAAGGCGTTTGACCGGATAGACCACAGTTTCCTGGTGGGCACTCTGCAGGCCTTTGGGCTCGGACCACACTTTGTGGCCCGAGTTCGGCTCCTCTACTGTACCGCAGAGTGCCTTGTTAAGGTCAATGGATCACTGGCAGCACCCATTCCCTTCAGGAGAGGAGTACGTCAGGGGTGCCCCATGTCCGGTCAATTGTATGCGATCTGTGTCGAGCCATTCCTGAGCCTCCTACGGCGAAGACTGACAGGTCTGGTTCTGCATGAACCGGACATGGAGGTCGTCCTCTCGGCCTACGCCGATGATGTACTCCTCATGATGACAGATCCCAATGACCTGCGGAAGATGCGCGAGTGCCAAGATGTTTTCTCGGCGGCATCCTCCGCCAGGATCAACTGGGCGAAATGTTCCGGACTCTTAGTGGGTCAGTGGCAGGTGGACTCCCTGCCGGAGGAGATGAGAGCTTTTGAGTGGAGTACTAGGCGTCTCCTCTATCTGGGAGTCTACCTGAGTCCTTCTGGGGAGACCTGGCTGGCGAACTGGCAGGACCTGGAGACGAAAGTCATGGCCCGGCTGGGGCGCTGGTCAGGCCTTCTCAGGGTGCTTTCCTATCGAGGCAGGGTGGTGGTCATAAACCAGCTGGTGGCCTCCATGTTGTGGTATCGGATGGTCACCTTGGCCCCTCCTGCCCCGTTTGTTGCAAGACTGCAGAGGAAATTAGTGGACTTCTGGGGCAACAGGAAACACTGGGTCTCTGCAGCGGTTTTGAGTCTCCCAGTGGGAGAGGGCGGACAGTCGCTGGTGTGCGTCCGAACGCAGCTGGCGGCTCTCCGCCTCAGGACTCTGCAGAGATTCCTGTACGCCGAGCACCCTCCCAGGTGGCACGTGTTGGCGACTTTCTTCCTCCGGAGGGGCTGCTGTCTTCATGAAGACATGCAGCTACCACCGGCGGGTGTCAGCCGTACTGCTTTGCGGAGTCTGCCCGGCTTCTATCAGGACCTACTGAGAGTTTGGAACATGGTCGCCTCAGGCCGGGAATCCCCTCCTCAGGCGGAGGGTGGGGTCCTGGCCGACCCTTGCCCTACCTCAGTGGCTGTCGGTGCGGCTCAGTTGTGTGGACCGACTCAGGCCGAGCTGCTGGTCGGGCCCAGACCCCGCAATCTTCTCCGGGAGCCGTGTCCACACAACTTGAGCCGTCTCTCATCGATACCCACAGTCCCATTCAGGGATGCAAGTAGGAGGTATCTGTATGGGCTGCTACTCCACATCCTCCACTTCCTTGCCCTTGTCCACCATCCCGACACACCATGGCGGTCGGTCCTTCCACCCAGAGGTGAGGAGGGTCCCCACTGGAAGTCCCTTTATGCTGGGGTTCTTCCCATGCACCTGGGGGATCTCGGCTGGAGGGTACTGCATAGGGCAGTGCCCTGCAATAAGTTTTTCAGTTTGTACATGGACTTCCCACCCACATGCCCACTTCTGCGGGCTGGAGGAGACCGTGTACCACATGTACATGGAGTGTGTGAGCCTGCAGCCTCTTTTTGCATATTTGCGTGGGCTGCTTCTCGCCTTCTGGCTGCATTTTAGTCCCACCCTGTTTATATATGGTCATCCAGTAAGGAAGGGGGCATGGAGGGATGAGGATGTCCCAGTCAACTTGCTCCTGGGGCTGGCGAAATCCGCCATCCGTGGGTCTTGGAAACGGGTGGCGGGAGGATCTCCCCGGGCAGACTGCCTGGCGATGTTTAGGGGGTATGTTCGTGCCCGGGTAACTATTGAAAAAGAACACTCGCAGTCCACAGCGGCCTTGAAGGAGTTTCGAGACCGTTGGGCTCCGCGGGGTGTAAATGCCATCGTGGATAGAGATGGCAACATTCTGGTGTAAAGTCTATTGTCTATTTGTAGTGCAGTAATTGTGTTTGCCACTGATTTGTATATATTGTATAGCACCGATATTTGTAATAAAGAATTTTGTAATTAAAAAAAAAAGGGTCAGACACAGAGTGACGCTCCCTCCACACCGTCCCATCACACACTCCCGGGGTCAGACACAGAGTGAATCTCCCTCCACACCGTCCCATCACACACTCCCAGGGTCAGACACAGAGTGAAGCTCCCTCCACACCGTCCCATCACACACTCCCGGGGTCAGACACAGAGTGAATCTCCCTCCACACCGTCCCATCACACACTCCTGGGGTCAGACACAGAGTGAAACTCCCTCCACACCGTCCCATCACACACTCCCGGGGTCAGACACAGAGTGAAGCTCCCTCCTCACCGTCCCATCACACACTCCCGGGGTCAGACACAGAGTGAATCTCCCTCCACACCGTCCCATCACACACCCCCGGGGTCAGACACAGAGTGAATCTCCCTCCACACCGTCCCATCACACACTCCTGGGGTCAGACACAGAGTGAAACTCCCTCCACACCGTCCCATCACACACTCCCGGGGTCAGACACAGAGTGAAGCTCCCTCCTCACCGTCCCATCACACACTCCAGGGGTCAGACACAGAGTGAAGCTCCCTCCACACCGTCCCATCACACACTCCCGGGGTCAGACACAGAGTGAAGCTCCCTCCACACAGTCCCGTCACACACTCCCGGGGTCAGACACAGAGTGAATCTCCCTCCACACCGGCCCATCACACACTCCCGGGGTCAGACACAGAGTGAAGCTCCCTCCACACCGTCCCATCACACACTCCCGGGGTCAGACACAAAGTGACGCTTCCTCCACACTGTCCCATCACACACTCCCGGGGTCAGACACAGAGTGAATCTCCCTCCACACCGTCCCATCACACACTCCCGGGGTCAGACACAGAGTGAATCTCCCTCCACACCGTCCCATCACACACTCCCGGGGTCAGACACAGAGTGAATCTCCCTCCACACCTTCCCATCACACACTCCCGGGGTCAGACACAGAGTGAAATTCCCTCCACACCATCCCATCACACACTCCCGGGGTCAGACACAGAGTGAAATTCCCTCCACACCGTCCCATCACACACTCCCGGGGTCAGACACAGAGTGAATCTCCCTCCACACCGTCCCATCACACACTCCCGGGGTCAGACACAAAGTGAATCTCCCTCCACAGCGGCCCATCACACACTCCCGGGGTCAGACACAGAGTGAATCTCCCTCCACACCGTCCCATCACACACTCCCAGGGTCAGACACAGAGTGAATCTCCCTCCACAGCGGCCCATCACACACTCCCGGGGTCAGACACAGAGTGAATCTCCCTCCACACCGTCCCATCACACACTCCTGGGGTCAGACACAGAGTGAATCTCCCTCCACAGCGCCCATCACACACTCCCGGGGTCAGACACAGAGTGAATCTCCCTCCACACCGTCCCATCACACACTCCAGGGGTCAGACACAGAGTGAAGCTCCTTCCACACCGTCCTATCACACACTCCCGGGGTCAGACACAGAGTGAATCTCCCTCCACACCGTCACATCACACACACCCGGGGTCAGACACAGAGTGAATCTCCCTCCACACCGTCCCATCACACACTCCCGGGGTCAGACACAGAGTGAATCTCCCTCCACACTCTCCCGGGGTCAGACACAGAGTGAATTTCCCTCCACACTCTCCCGGGGTCAGACACAGAGTGAATTTCCCTCCACACCGTCCCATCACACACTCCCGGGGTCAGACACAGAGTGAATTTCCCTCCACACCGTCCCATCACACACACCCGGGGTCAGACACAGAGTGAATCTCCCTCCACACCGTCCCATCACACTCTCCCGGGGTCAGACACAGAGTGAATCTCCCTCCACACCCTCCCATCACACTCTCCCGGGGTCAGACACAGAGTGAATCTCCCTCCACACCGTCCCATCACACACTCCCGGGGTCAGACACAGAGTGAATCTCCCTCCACACCGTCCCATCACACACTCCTGGGGTCAGACACAGAGTGAATCTCCCTCCACACCGTCCCATCACACACTCCCGGGGTCAGACACAGAGTGAATCTCCCTCCACACCGTCCCATCACACACTCCTGGGGTCAGACACAGAGTGAATCTCCCTCCACACCGTCCCATCACACACTCCCAGGGTCAGACACAGACTGAATCTCCCTCCACACTGTCCCATCACACACTCCCGGGGTCAGACACAGAGTGAATCTCCCTCCACACCGTCCCATCACACACTCCCGGGGTCAGACACAGAGTGAATCTCCCTCCACACCGTCCCATCACACACTCCCGGGGTCAGACACAGAGTGAATCTCCCTCCACACCGTCCCATCACACACTCCTGGGGTCAGACACAGAGTGAATCTCCCTCCACACCGTCCCATCACACACTCCTGGGGTCAGACACAGAGTGAATCTCCCTCCACACCGTCCCATCACACACTCCCGGGGTCAGACACAGAGTGAATCTCCCTCCACACCGTCCCATCACACACTCCCGGGGTCAGACACAGAGTGAAGCTCCCTCCACGCTATTCAATCTGAGGAAGGTGGGTAACACCGACCTGGCCAAGGAACTGCTCGTCAGTCAGCGTGAGGATGTAGCTGATGGTGGATGTCTCGTAGTCGAGGCAGAGGCGGCTGAGCAGTAGCAGCAGGCCGGGCGGCGTTGAGCTCTTCTCGCCGGTGGTCTCGCAGAACTGCCGCGCTGTCTGGCACACGTGTCTAATGAAGGCGACGATGAGACCCTCGCGCACACCCTGGCTACAGAACTCCCCCTGGGGGGGGGGGGGAGAGAGAGGGAGAGGGAGAGGGGTGGGAGAGAGAGGGGGGAGAGAGGGGGGGGAGAGGGAGGGGAGGGGGGAGGGAGGGGGGAGGGAGGGGGGAGGGAGGGGGGAGGGAGGGGGGAGGGAGGGGGGAGGGAGGGGGGAGGGAGGGGGGAGGGAGGGGGGGAGAGGGGGGGAGAGGGGGAGAGGGGGAGAGGGGGAGAGGGGGAGAGGGGGAGAGGGGGAGAGGGGGAGAGGGGGAGAGGGGGAGAGGGGGAGAGGGGGAGAGGGGGAGAGGGGGAGAGGGGGAGAGGGGGAGAGGGGGAGAGGGGGGAGAGGGGGAGAGGGGGAGAGGGGGAGAGAGAGAGAGAGAGAGAGAGAGAGAGAGAGAGAGAGACATCAGCTCATCTCCCTGAACCTGCGACTTCCCAGTAGCTTCCAAAACCTTCCCGATACTGCCTTCTCCCGGCACCCTCCAGGCAGGTCAGGGCAGTATGCACGGTCAGCAGGCGGCTCCCCCTCCACATGGCCGATGAGTACAAGGGAACGTCAGAGACAGACACAGTTTGGCACCAGCATCATCGCAGGAGTTGCCAGTCAGCATTGAACTCAGCGTAGGACTGCCTCAGGGACTCCAGCTCCGATTTTTCCCCTCGGGGTTCACTCCCGAAGCCTTCCCCGTGGGTGGGCATAGCCATAAAGCAGCGGAGGTTTGAGATCGGAGTTTTCCTTCTCTGAGATGAGCTGCCGACCAGGGCTGACGAGCCCCATCTGCCCGGAGCAACTGTTTTTGAAGGGACCAGGAACCCGCCTTTGTCCCTTCTCCTGTCAGTAGAAACGGTTCCACTGGGCTTGGTAGCTAAGCCACACGTGAAGGTCAGGGGCTGGACTGGGTTGTCTGAGACATTGGGGTATTTAATAGGCAATGTAGAAACATAGAAAACGTACAGCACAATACAGGCCCTTCGGCCCACTATGCTGTGCCAAACGTACTTAATTTTGAAATTACCTAAGATTACCCATAGCCCTCTATTTTTCTAAGCTCCATGTACCTATCCAGGAGTCTCTTAAAAGACCCTATCGTATTCGCCTCCACCACCGTCGCCAGCAGCCCATTCCACGCAGTCACCACTCTCTGCGTAAAAAACTTACCCCTGACATCTCCTCTGTACCTACTCCCCAGCATCTTAAACCTGTGTCCTCTTGTGGCAACCATTTCAGCCCTGGGAGAAAGCCTCCGACTATCCACACGATCAATGCCTCTCATCATCACAGTGGGAGTTCATAAGATCAGAGGACAACGGAGAAGAATTAAGCAATTCGGCCCATCGAATCTGCTCCAACCTTCCATCATGGCTGATTTATTATCTATCTCAACCTCAGTCTCCTGCCTTCTCCCTGTCGCCCTGACTAATCAAGAACCTTGAGCCTCTGCTTTAAGTATACCCTTTGCCATCTGTGGCAATGAATTCCACAAATTCACCACCCTCTGGCTCAAGAAATTCATCCCCATCTCCATTCTGGAAGGGCACCCCTCTATTCTGAAGCTGTGCCCTCTTGTCTTAGACTCCCCCCAACCAAAGGAAACGTTCGCCCCACATTCACTCTATCCAGACCTTTCACTATTCGATTGGTTTCAATGAGATCACCCCTCATTCTTCGAAACTCCAGTGAGTACAGGCCCGGAGCCATCAATCACTCCTCACGTGTTAACCCTTTCATTCCCAGAATCATTCTCGAGCACCCTCTCCAATGTCAGCACGTCAATCCTTCCTTAAGGGGCCCAAACCCCTCACCATATTCAAAGGACAGTTGGGTTAGAGAGGGGCAGACAAACAGGAAACGGGGGCTGGGATGTCAGCGTGAAGCTCCCCCCGCAGCACTCTCACCTTGAAGAAAGGCTTGTCGGAAAAGGTGATGTCCTTGGCGATGAAAAGGTGGACGGACGCCAGCACCGACTTGACCTGGTTCAGCAGGGAGGCAGAGAGGGTGGCGAGCAGCTCCGACAGGCCGGGTCCGTCCTTGCCCAGAACGCGGGGCGCGGCGAGCGACTGCCGCACGTCGGTCAGCGAGTCGGCCAGGAAGCCGCGCAGCGCCTCCAGGTACTGGCCGAGGCGCCCGCAGGCAGCGCGCGCCACGATCTCCGCTCCCTCGGCCCCCAGCCCCGAGCCGGGCAGCAGCCTCTCGACCGCCTGCAGCCGGCGGTGGACGCGGTCCAGGCCCCGGACCAGCAGCGAGTTGTCCGCCACGCCCCTCTCGGCCGCCACACGCCCCTCCACCAGCTCAAAGTAGCAGCCCATCAGCTGGCGGACGAAAGCCTGGAGCTTGGCGTTGGCCATGGGCGCCACATCGCTCCCGGACGCGGCCGGCCGCCGGACGAAGAGCTCCTGGTAGGAGGCGATGAGCAGGCAGGTGTCGCTGACGAAGCCGTGGCAGCCGGCGTCCACGAACTCCAGGAAGTCGGCGGAAGGGGGGGAGGACTCCAGGGCCCGCAGGTGCCCCTCCAGCCGGCTGCGGGCGTGGGACAAGAACTCGTCGCACAGCGACTCGGCCGGCTCCTCCAGGCGCAGCAGCAAGTCCACGCACCCGGCCAGCTGCTGGGCGCTCGAGCCGCCCTCCCTAGGGTGGGGGTCGACAGGGACAGTGGTCAGCCAGACGGACGGGGTAAGAGGGGAGAGGTTGACGGCTCGTAGGGGGACGAGGGAGGGAGCGGAGAGAGAGCACAACAGGCGACGGGGGGGGGGGGGGGGCAAGGGAGTACGTGAAGGACAGAGGGAGAGGGACTGAGGGACTAGGGGAGGGAGGGAGAAAGGAAGCAATGAACTACTCCCTCACCCCCTACCCCCCAGCCCCAGCAAGTCCACACAGGGAAAGTTCTGTACTGAAGGCCATTCAACCCTTTGGGCTGTACTGGCTTCCCTATAACCAAGCAGCACAAACCCTTTTCCAGTCGAATGACAACTACTGAGTCACTGAACGGGACGGCGCAGAAAGAGGCCATTCAGCCCACTCACCCATGCTAACCATGTGAAAAAACTCTTGCCTCAGATCCTCCCCCCTTAACCTCCTTGCTCTCTCTTGCCACAGATGGAAAAGTCTCTAACTGTCCGTTAGACATAGAAGCAGAATTAGGCCATTCAGCCCATTGAATCCGTTCTGCCGTTTCATCATGGCTGATTTATTTTCCCTCCCAACCCCATTCTGCTGCCTTCTCCCCGTAACCTTTGACGCCCTGACTAATTCAGAACTCATCAACCTCAGCCTTCGTGCGGAAACGAATTCCACAATGCATGGACGGGAGAGTTATGGGTGGCTATGGTTTGGGTCTAGGCAAGGACTAGATGGGCTGCGGGCTCTATGAGTGGGAGTGGGCAGGAGGCGGGAGGAGAGGTCACGAGCGGGCGCTCCTGCACCTGAACTGGACGCGGAGCCGGTGGGCGAGGTCGGCCATGATCTTGCTGCAGTCGTTGTGGATGCCCTGGAAGGAGGGCATCAGCTGGTACTGCAGCAGAACGGAGCGAGCCTTGGTGTAGTAGCGCACCGCCTGCCCGTACGCCTCCAGCTCCACGCACTTCTTCAGCCGGGCAGGCAGCTCGAACAGGAACTGTAGCTTGCGCAGGAGAGCGTGCACGCCTGGAATACAAGAAAACGGGGGAACCGTCACTGAGCCGCTCGGCCCAACCGGTCTGCGCCAAACGATGTTCCAATTCCCATCGGGTTCTAACACCTTCCCAAACCCCCCTCTCTTTCCTCTTCCCAGATCCTTTCCCCAAAGTCCACACCTTTCTCCCTGTAACTGTCACATAATCCCCAGCTCTCTGATCCGACCATCCAAATTCCCAATGTTTTCCAAAACCTTGCTGTCATGCCCCAATTCCTCCTCCTCCCAATTCCCAGTGCCTTCTAAAACTTTGTCGTCCAGCTCTCTCTCCTCCTAACTGCCCCAACACTTCCCCACCACCTCTCCAACCCAACCATCCCAATATTTTCCAAAACCTTCCTGTCACATCCCAATTCCTCCACTTCCCAATTCCTCCTTCTCCCAATT